>NC_058407.1:84640883-84641112 GCF_002201575.2 Neomonachus schauinslandi | reverse complement strand
AAAAAAAAAATGGATCTCTGGCCACCTTCTCAAAATATATCACAAGGCAACTATTTTCACTAACTACATGGAATAATTAGATTTATTCCCTATTTTTTTTTTATTCCATCTAAACTGGATAATATGGGGTAGAGAGTTAGTTAGCAAACATCAAGAAATGGGATGTGTCTCATGGGCGCCTGGGTGGCTCAGTTGGTTAAGCGACTGCCTTCGGCTCAGGTCATGATCC
>NC_058407.1:84607962-84640783 GCF_002201575.2 Neomonachus schauinslandi | reverse complement strand
AAAAAAAAAAAAAAAAAAAAAAAAAAAAAAAAAAGAAATGGGATGTGTCTCAAAGTCACTTACCCACCTCTACTTTCCTGTTTCAACTCATTGGACTGACTCAAGGTGAGTAAAAAGAAAGAAGTTTTCTAGATAATTCTGTCTTTGATTGAATGAGAAAAAAAAATTGCTCAGCATGGTTCCTGGCACAAACTAAGAACTCAATAAATATTAGTTCCCTTCTCCAATTCAGGAAGGTGGCTACCCTTATAAGACAATTGTTATTGTCAAAGGGAGGTAGAAAATGGGGAAAGTCCTCCCATAAAAGGTCTAAAAAGTAAGTAAATTTGTTTTCTCTTTTTCCCTCCTGGTTTCGTGGATGCATAGTACAAACTGGGTCACCTGGCTTGCACTGCTTTTCTATGGTCTCTCAAACAGTAAAAGCTTGACACAGGTAAAGAGAGGCTGGTGAGATTTTGGCTCCCTCTCCAACCCAATGAAACTAAGCAGAACTGGGCTGTTCTGTTGAAGGAAGAATTGCAGTGCTATGTCTGAATGCCTGTGGTCCTATTTTATAAACATATTGTGTCCCCAAAATTCATTTAAATGTCAGTTTTTGGGGACTCTGAGAAAAAAAAATATGTCCAGAGAAAAATAAGTTAAAATCTCCGAGTCAGGCTTAAAATGCCATGATGAAATAGAAAGTGTGGTGTTTAGAGCCAAACCTAAATTGATACTCCAACTTTGTAATTACTCTGGAGTCACTTATCACCATTTAACCTTTCTCAGAAATGAGGGGGGAAAGTGCCTACATTTCCCACTTTTTATCAGCATATTTTTTCTCAATATCTAGGAGAGAGGTGTGGAATAGTAACCTGTCTGGGAAAGTAGTGGAAATAATAGGGAAAATTAATGACTATATTACAAGTTATATTCTCTAGTGGAGCAACAGTGTGGAGAGGTTTTTTTCAACTGGGAGTAACTGGACAAATATCTAAGAAGGGTGATTTGGGGCAGAATTACAACCAAGAGAGGAAGAGGAACATTATAGGTTAAGAAGGACATACAAAAGGGCAGAGTATTCTAGGGACAGTTGGTTCCACACAGCTGAAGGAGCTTATGGGTGTGTTGGGAAATAAGACTAAAAACAAGGGCTGGGTTTGGTTTGCAAAGCATCTCAAATAGGAAATCAGAATTTTATTCTGTTCACTACTGGGGACCTCTGAAAGATTCTGAAGGTGGATATGATAGATATAAAACAGGAAGAAGGCTGAAAGACAGGATAATTGGCATTTAATCAATTGCAGTAAACAGGACTAGACTGGTCAGGTAATGGCCTTCAAGAGTTCTTGTTCAGTAGCCAAAAAACAAAACCAAACAAACAAACAAAACTAAGCTAAAGGGCATATACACACCATGTCAATCATTCAGAGAGATTTGCATTCATAGAATTAAGTGGTAAAAAATGACTTTCTAACATTTAAATTCTGGGGAAAGATACAGAAAGAGGTATTCATGAAAAAAATAACTTGAAATTTATGAAAGGACTGCTTATGACGTTGGGACCACCCAACTAGTGATTTTTTTCCTCACTCCACTCCACTCAGTAACTGAATAGGTACAGGCATGTTTGGAGTACATGCAAAAAAGTGGAATAACTAGGATTTACTTAGATGTACATAGATGTGGATTTTTGCATTAATGCATATGTTTATATACGCAAGTGATAATATCTTTAAATATTTATAATTTCTGTATTCTATATCATCCATTAAATTGGCATTATATATATTCATGGTCTTTATATGTAATATAAGGACTCAATCCTTATTGAATAAATTAACACATAAAATATATAGTTGATCCTCATTATTCATGGATTCAGTATTTGTGAATTTGCCTTCTCACTAAAATTTATTTGTAACCCCAAAATCAATGCTGCTCTTTTGTGGTCATTCATATGCCTGTACAGAGTGACAAAAAATCAGAATTGTCCAACACACATGGTCCCAGTTGAGGTCAGACAAAATGTGGCTCTGCCTCCTTGTTTTAGCTCTCATATTGTAAACAAGCGACCTTTTTACAGTCTATTTAGTGCCATATTTTTTTATTTTTGTGCTTTTTTTTGGATGATTTTGCTGTTTGAACAGCTCCCAAGCATAGTGTAAAGTGCTCTCCAGTGTCCCTAAGTGCAAGAAGGCTGTGATGCGCACGATGGAAAGAATATATGAGCTCCAGACACTTCCTTCAGGGATGAGCTGTACAGTGCTGTTAGTCACAAATTTAAAATTAATGGATCAACAATATATTTAAATTAGATGTCTTTAAACGAAAGCACACATGAAGCAAGGTTACAAATTGATTGGTTGATGAAAATACTGTGACCAGAGATATACCGGAACCTAACTCTGTATTTCCCCTAAGAACCATGTTCAGGTTTCGCTAATTGTTTGCAGCAACTTTATAGAACACAAGTACTGCAAATAATAAGAATCAACTGTAATTATACAGCCCTGTTAATTATCATCTATCTATGCTTATGTGTGTTTCTGTATATAAATATCTTAGATACATAAGTATGTGTTATGCAGATATGTATGAATAAGAATACATTTTCTAAACCTCAGTGAAGAACCCACTATTCTATATGAAAGAGCAAATCTAAGGAACAAATTGCTCATTTTACTAGTCTTTAAAATAGAGGCTTAATGAAATAAGTCAGTCAGAGAAAGACAAATACCATATGATTTCACTCATATGTGGAATTTAAGAAACAAAACAAATGAGCAAAGGGAAAAAACAAAGAGAGAGAGGCAAACCAAGAAACAGACTCTTAACTATAGAGAACAAACTGGTGGTTACCAGAGGGGAGGTGGGTGGGGGGAAGGGTTAAATAGGTGATGGGGATTAAGGAGTGCACTTGTGATGAGCACCGGATGTTGTATGGAAATGTTAAATCACTATGTTGTACACCTGACATTCATATTACACTGTATGTTAACTAACTGTAATTTGAATAAAAACCTAAAAAAATAAAAATTAAAAATTAGAGGCTTAATAACTTACAAAATTATAATTTCTCTTGCATTTTGACCTCAAAACTCCACTTGTAAGAATTTGTCCTACAGATATTATCACACATAAATAAAATGACATATTAAGAAAATGTTCTAATATGAAATAATTAGATACAACCTAAATGTTTATCAACATGTAACTAGCTAGATATATTATGAATAATAGGATAAACTACAACCATAAGAAAACTGAGGAAGTCATTTATTAAAATATAAAGTATATAAAGTAGCATAAAAAGGTAGAGAGCAGTATTAATGGTCTGCTGCCATTTGTGTTAAAAAAGGAAACTATTATGTATTTAATTAAAAATACATATCATATTTCTGGATCATAGTCACTGAAAACTCAAATTAGTCCTCAGAATAAGAAACTGGATGCTGGGTGGACAAGGGCTAGAGGAAGAATCTTTAAGATATGTCTTTTTGATATTTTGTACTTTCAACTACATATATTTTACATATATTCAACTGCATACATTTTCTCTTCAAAAATAAATGAACAAAATTAAAATAAAGTAGGATCGTGATGGTGGTAAGGTCAAGTATGGCTAGAGTCTGTCTGAGAGGTACTTAGAGTATGCTTTGCTCTCTTTAGCAAATCCAAACTCAACCTGCATTTCAAACCTGGTTCTCAAGATATCTCTTCCACGAAATCTTCTGGGCTCAGCCACTATAATTATAATTCATTACATTGTTTTTCTACCCATTTTGACTGTCTACTATGTGCAAGGCACTCTTCGGCACTTTGTAAAAGTATAAAGATGAATTAAACATATATTTGTCTTCCTAAATTTTATAATGTAGATACGTAAAACATATTTAAAATTTTTGTGATTTAAAATTCTTATCTCATCTAGTATGTGACTCTATGTTATTTACTTGTTTCAAATTTTCTTCATAAATCTATCTTCCCAATTAAAATATAATCCCCCTAAAGCTAGCACTGTGTGTGTGTGTGTGTGTATGTGTGTGTTTGCCTTCCTTTTGTGTCTAGCATTTACCTAGTCTTGTGCTCAGGACATCAAAGACCCTGAATGAGTATTAGTGGGTTTATTGATTGATTGAGGGCAACCTTGCAGCTTTTCTTATTTTTGAATCATATATTGTTAAAGTGAAATAAGTTCTCCTTTTTCTCCCTGAATAGGTGATCATTTCAAACCAAACAACAACGACAGTTGGAAACACTCACATGATATCGGTAGTTCCATGATGGACTCAAATCAATATTTGAAAAAGACAGCAGAAGCAATACCTCCAAAGGAAAGGGAAACTAGACGCTGCAATAGATTCAAGGTAGGAATAGTTTCATGTTTCCAAACTAAAATAAGTGGAGGTTTTTTTTTTAAACAACCAGTTTTGGAAAAGAACATTGTATTTCAAATTAGAGTTTCCAACTAAAGCATATCTTAAAATATTAACAGAATGATCTATATCTTGATTTAAATAAGTCTTTAAATCTGAAAAAGGAATTTCTTTGGTGATAATTCTGATGGCTAAGAGCTTACTAATGTTAAAAAATTTAGAAATCTTTTGATATCTTCTCTTTGCTTCTTGATGGACCAAAAGATATTTATTAATTTCATTAAAATAAGTCACTGTATAATGAGCAATACATAAAAAATCTTGGAATTGACCTATAGAGAGAGCAGATTCATTAGTTTTATGAATCACTTTGTGGTCTTGACCTATTAATTTTTTTTTCTTTTGAAGAACAGCATTTGTTATTCTAATAATTTAAATAATAGAGGCTGGTACAAAAGAGATTTATAATAACAATCAAAAACATGAACCAAACACCTAATTACTGACTTAGGAAAGCCGTTTAATTTTTTCAAATGCAGGTTAGTAAAAGTAATAATCTTATGTCTTGATTTTGTCTTACAACTGTAAGACATTAAAGGATATAGTTTGTATTGGGATTTTCATTGACAGAAAGAAGTACTCCCTGAGCACAATGTTGAAGAAACCAAGACTCAGGAAAATTGAAAAGTTTGCCTAACGTCATCCAGCTTGAAATTGAAAACCCTTAAACCCAAGTCAAAGTCTTTAAAACCCCATAGGGAATTTTTGAAGAAATAAAAAAAATTAATTATGGCTGTCTTTTACTAATATATTAAGTGTTTTCCTCAAAGTTGTAGTCTTAATTGCTGAATAAAGACCACAGGAATCAGACTCAGTTGCAATAATGTTATATAAGGTCCCTTTTAACTTTGTCCAGAGAACATGTTTGTTTTCAGAGATTAGTCTATTCTGATGAAAGATCTGAGTAATATTTAAGCAGAATAGCAGTCACAAGTAAAAGGTAATGGTGAATGCAAGTCTAAGGTAATATGGTGTGCTCGGTTCTTTCTGCTTTTAAACATTGAGGGTTACAGTGATCTCAAAGTACAATGATCACATAGTAGAGTGAGAGCAATCTGGCTGAAACAGTTAAAACTGCCAGAATGCTCCCTTGTAGCATATTTGCAAGTTAGTATGCATAAAATACGTTAATTGCAGTCTAATGATCCAGACCGGAGAGCTAGAATAACAATAGAAGCTAACATTTATTGAGCACATATTATATGCCAGACACTGTCCTAGCATTATACTTCTTAGTGGATTTGTTCCTTACCACAATTCCACCGCCAGATGCTATTATCTCTCTTTTACAGATGGAGAAAACCTAAGATACAGGGAGGGCAAATGAATCCTTCTCAGTCCCAAAGCTGGTGGTAGAGCCAAGGTCTGAACTTAGGCAGTCTGATTCCAAATCCCATGCTCTCAATTCTACTCCACACCTCTATAGTAACTGTGGGTTTCTATAATATTAGTACCATCAAAATATTCTGGTAGGTAGGGATTCAGTGATCTTCTTCATTCTGTATTTTTAAAAATTCACCTTCAGACCAAGTAATTCAGTATCAAGCAACCATAGGATTCCTAAATTTGTTTATGTGTGTGGGCACACACATTTATACATGTTGTTATTGACATGTATTGCAAACTCAGAAATGTATCAAAGTGCAAATAGATAATAGACCTCTTAAAATAACAACAGCATATGTTAATTAATTGAATGTAAATAAAATTAAATTTTAAAAATTAAATAAATAACAATAGCACAGTTTGATTTTTTTTCTTACCCCTTTCCCTCAATTTTTGGACTAAACCAACTACATCATATAAACCCTGCTGATACATTCTTCATGTTTACATTTGTCATTTCTGTGCTTCAGATTTCTTGTACCTTTATGTTGTAATAAAAATTCTTAACAAGGCAATAGTAATGCATCATCATCAAAAAACATAAATAATAAGGCAAAAGTAAAAGTCCCCCCCTTTTGCCTTCGTTGCCACTCCCCGTTCAAAAACAATCAGAATAACGACCCCTTATGTAACCATCAGTCGTATTCATATCCTGCTGGTTTCCTCTTACTCACTTTCCATATTAGCCATTAGCCATATTGGACTTTTGCTATTTATCAAAAATGCTGAGCAAACTTCTGACTTGGAGAAGTTTGTACTTGCTGATTTCCCTTCTGAATGTTTTACTTCCAGATACCTTGCTCCTTCATTTCATTCACATTTCTGTTTAAACATTACCTCATCCTTGACCACCCCATATAAAATACCCTTTCCTACTCATACCTCTTTGATCAAATTTATTTTTTTCATAGCATTTATCACCAGCTGACACTGACACACAAACACACATATGTATATGTGTGTGTGCACATGTGTGCCTTTAATGGCTTAAAAAATTAATTTATTACAGTTCTGTAATAATCTTATAGTCCTGAAGTTCAGAAGTCCCAAATGGGTCACAGTGTATTAAAATCAAGGTGTTGGCAGGGCTATGTTCCTTTCAGGAGGCTCTAGGTGACAATCCATTTCCTTGCCTTTTCCAGCTTCTGGAGGTGCCAAAGTTTGTGCCTCAAGTCTCTCTCTCATATGCAAAGCTGGTGGTCAGTCATGTAATTCTCAAACTGCATCAAGTGAACACTGACTCTTATGCTTCCCTCTTTCACATTTAAAGGACCCTTGTGATCATATTGGGTTAACCAGGATAATTCAGGATAATCTCTTTAAGGTCATCTGATTAGCAACTCTATTTGCAACCTTAATACCTCCTTGCCATTTACCTAATGATTTCATAGATAGGCAGAATAACTGCCCTCAAAGGAAGATGTCCAGGTCCTAATCTCTAAAACTTGTGAAAAAATATACTGTGTGTATCTATCTATCTATCTATCTATCTATCTATCTATCTATCTACACATACTTTGTATATTATTTTATATATTTATATATTTAATCTTGGTACATTGTATATTTCTAATAATTTATCCATTTCTATTAAGTTATCCAGTTTGTTGGCATAGTAGTCTCTAAAAAATAGTCTTTCATAGTAGTAGTTTTTCATAGTAGTCTCTAATGATCTGTTTTCTCTTTTCTTTCTCTTCTTTCTTTCTTTCTTTCTTTTTTTTTTTTTTTTTTTTGTGAGAGAGAGATTGAGAGAAAGAAAGGGTGTACCAGGCAGGGAGTGGGAAGGGCAGAAGGAGAGAATCTTAAGCAGACTCCGTGCTGAGCCCAATTTGGGACTTGATCTCACAACCCTGAGATCATGACCAGAGCCAAAATCAAGAGTCAGATCCTTAACCGACTGAGCCCAATCCTTTTTATTTCTGTGGCATCAATTATAATGTCTTTTTTAAAATTTATTTGAGTGTGCTTTTTTCTTAGTCTAAGTGTTTGTCAATTTTTTTAATTTTTCAAATAACCAACTTTTAGTTTTATTGTTTTTTTTCTATTGTTTTTCTATTTGATTTATTATTTCTGCTCTGACTTTTGTTATTTCCTTCCTTCTGCTAACTTTGGTCTTAATTTTTTTCTTTTTCTATCTCACTGGCATGTAAAGTTAGATGGTTTATTTGAGATCTTTCCTCTTTTTTTTAATGTAGGTGCTATGAGGTTCTCTCAATACTATTTTTTCTGCATTCCATAACTTTTTGTATGTTGTGTTTTCGTTTTTGTTTGTCTTGAGGTATTTTTCTAATTACTTCTTTGAATTCTTCTTTGACCCATTGTTGTTTAAGAATGTGTTGTTTAATTTTCACGTATTTGTGAATTTTCCAGTTGTCCTTTTGCTGTCGATTTCTGGTTTCATTCTATCTTGGGGAGAAAAGGTACTTGGTATGATTTCAGTCCTCCTTAATTTGTTAAGATTTATCTTGTGACCTAACATCTGATATATCTTGGAGAAAGATATGTGTAGACTTAAGTGTATTTTGCTGTTGTTAGGTAGAATGTTCTATGTATGCTGTTAGGTTCATTTGCTTTATTGTATTGTTCGAGTTCTCCATTTCTTTATTCATCTTCCATCTGGATGTTCTATCCATTATTTAAAATGAGGTATTAAAGGCTCCTACTGTATTGCCATATGTATTTTCTGTTTTGTTTTGTCAATGTTCGCTTTATATATTTAGGCACTCTGATGTTGGATACACACACATATATAATTGTTCTATCTTCCTGGTCAATTGACACTTTTATCATTATATAATATCCTTTTTTGCTTCTTGTGACTTTTTTACTTAAGTTCTATTTTGTCTGATATCAGCGCAACCATTCCTGTTCTCCTTTGGTTACCAATTGCATCAAATATCTTTTTCCATCATTTCACTTTCAGCCGCTATGTGTCCTTAAATCTAAAGTGAGTTTCTTGTAGACAGGGCATAGTTGAGTCTTATTTTTCTTTTTTTATCCATTCAACCATTTTATGTCTTTTGATGGGGGAGTTTAACCTATTTACATTTCAAGTTATTATTGATAGGGAAGATTTACTATAGCTACAGTGTTGTTTTCTGTCAGTCTTGTACAAGTATACCTCAGAGATATTTTGTTTAGTTTCAGACCACCATAAAAAGCAAATATTGCAGTAAAGGGAGTCAAATGATTTTTTTTTTTTTTGGTTTCTCAGTGAATACAAAAGTTACATTTACACTATGATGTAGTTTATTAAGTGTGCAAAAGCATTATCCCTAAAACAATGTACATACCTTAATTTTAAAAAATATTGCTAAAAAATGCTAACCATCATATGAGCTTTCAGAAATTCATAACCTTTTTGCTAGTGGAGGGTCTTACCTCAAAGTTCATGGCTGCTGACTGCTCAGGGTGGTAGTTGCTGAAGTTTGGGGCAGCTGTGGCAGTTTCTTAAAATAAGACAGCAGTGAAGTTTGCCACACCGATCAACTCTTCCTTTCACAAGCTATCTGATAGCATTTCACCCATAGTAAAATTTCTTTCAAAACTGGAGTCAATCCTCTCAACCCCTGTTGCTGCTTTAAGCTAAGTTGATATAATATTCTAAATGCTTTATTGTCATTTTAACAATCTTCATAGCATCTTCACCAGGAGTAGTAGACTGCCTCTCAAGAAACCACTTTATTTGTTTATCCATAAGAAGCAACTCCTCTTCCATTAAAGTTTTATCAGGAGATTGCAGCAATTCAGCCACATCTTCAGACTCGACTTCTAATTCCAGTTCTCTTCCTATTTCTACCACATCTGCAGTTACTTTCTTCATTCACAAGGCATCCTAACTAGAAATTCTCCTAAGCAACAGTACTATTTGAAGACGAGAAAAAAAAATAAATTTATTTCAGTAAAGCAAGTAGCATAATAATTTTACATTACGAATATTATTGAATTAAGATTAATTTAAAAACCCTCCTTGATTCTAAAAGGCAGGAAAAACATTAGATGTAGTTTTCAAGAGATAACTGAAAACAAAAAAAGATCAAATAATAAGTTGTAGTATTCGGGGCACCTGGGTCGTTAAGCATCTGCCTTCGGCTCAGGTCATGATCCCGGGGTCCTGGGATCGAGCCCCACATCGGGCTCCTGTTCCGCAGGAGGCCTTCTTCTCCCTCTTCCCTTCCCCCTGCCTGTGTTCCCTCTGTGTTCCCTCTCTCGCTGTGTCTCTCTGTCAAATAAATAAATAAAATCTTTAAAAATAATAATAATTTGTATTCATGATAATTTTGCATTTCAGTAAAACTAGATGAAACAGTGCCTCATATCATCATATTAACATGGAAAAAAAGTTTTTTAAAAAATAAGAGCTCTAAGAATAAAAATGGAAACAGTGAAGGATTAAATTCCAGCAAATATTTAATTAGTGTATACTCATCCTATTTTCTAATTTTGCCTGACTTCTTATCATCCCAGCTGCCCCCTCCCCACCTACCTTCTCTGGATCTCTCCTTTATAAGATTCTCCCCCCAACTTTTAGGTGGCTGTGGTTAACCTAAACTCTTCTTTTTCATTTTTCAGGCTAAAAGAACCACAGGGTTTTTGTTTTTGCTTCCCTCCTACCCCCGAGAGAGAAAGCACATATGCACAAGTGCAGGGGGTAGGAGGAGAGGAGAGGGAGACAGAGAGAGAATCCTAAGCAGGCTCGATCTCACGACCCTGAGATCATGACCGGAGTAGAAGTCAAGAGTAGTTCACTCAATGGACGAGCCACCCAGTCATCCTAAGAGTTTTAGCTTTGACGGTGCTGTGGCCTCACCTCAAAGCCATAAGAATGGGAAACTAATCTTACACATTTTCTTCTTCTAAGTATCAATGCCTATCCAGAGTCTGACTGCTTTTGTTTGTCCTCCCATGTCTTCCTCCAGGTGGTTTTTGGTTTCCCCTTAGACTTTATAATTGTTATTTGCTGGAGGATCAGTTTCGTGGGAACTTACTGAGCTCTTTTGGAAGTGGAAATTGTTATACATATTTAAAGATCACCCTGGCTGCAGTGTGAAAAGGGTAACAATGAGGAAAGAGAGATGCCGGTTAGAAAAGGTGGTAATCTGAGTGAAATGATGGTCATTTAAGTAGAAATATAAAGTGAGGCATGTTCAAAAGAGAGATATTTATAAGGTTAAATTTTTAACTTTGGGGAATTGATTGGATGTAACCCAGAATAGTGCAGCTTCTAGCTTGAGCAGCAGGTAGAAGGTAGTGACACAGGAAGAAGAGGTGAAAAAGGAGAAGAGAGAGATCTGGACATAGCAATCAAAAGCCTCAGTGGAGTTCTAACATAAGCACTTTGGAAAAGCAATGTAAAACTCAGCAAAAGCAATCATGGCTCAAGATACAGGTTTGGTAATCATCAGCATCTAGCTGGTAATAAAAACAATGACAATTGGTTGTGTAAAGGGTATGTGGAGTAAAAAAAAAAGAGAGTCTGAAACAAAACCCTGAAAAAAAAATTGAAAAACGAGAATAACATAAGCCGGCTCAGGATACTTGAGAGGAGTGAGGCAAAAAATAGGATTTGATTTGTGCAAATGTAAACAACTCACTTGTTTGTGAGTTATGGAAAGAGAGAGTTATGGAAAAGCGAGGGTGCAGTGGGGCAGGAGATTATTTAATGGAATAAACTTGAAAATGGATTAATTATACAACTCTTCCCAGTTGCCTCCAGACAAAACTCTCTCTTGAGCACCAAGCCTGCCATTTGTGTCTACTTGATGCATGTTTACTTTTAGGAATCTCAAACTTGACTTTTGAAAAGATGATTTCATTGTTTTTAACCGCAAGACTTCTCTTTTTCTCAACTCAAATAACAATATTAGTACATACAGTTATCCAAACTAGAAACTTAGAAAATAAACTCAGAAAACTCATTTTCCCTTATCCCCACATCTTGTTGATTCTCATCTTAAACGTCTCCAAAGTGTGTCTGTGATCTTTTGTTTCCTTCTTTCCAGCCATTAGCTTTTTTTTTTTTCCTGAAATCAGCTTTCGAACAGATTTCTTTGTTATTAAGTCCGTCTTTTACACAGATACTGGAATCAGCCCTCTAAAATTTAATTTCCTTATGTTACATTTAAAAACACAATTTCAGGGCGCCTGGGTGGCTCAGTCGGTTGGGCGACTGCCTTTGGCTCGGGTCATGATGCTGGAGTCCCGGGATCGAGTCCCGCGTCGGGCTCCCTGCTCGGCGGGGAGTCTGCTGCTCCCTCTGCCCCTCCCCCTCTCATGCTCTCTATCACTATCTCTCTCAATAAATAAATAAAAATCTTAAATAAAAACACAATTTCATCTCCCAATGTTTGGCGTATTTCTATCCTTACGTTCCACCCACACAGATAATCTTTGTTTTTCAAATTATCTGTGGTCTTTCACTACTTGGGCTTTTCATGTGTTTCCTATTTTGTTTTAAATGTTTATTTCTTCTTCAAATTCTAAGTTTCTATTATCTCTTAAAGACTTAGTTCAAATGTCACCACACCTATAGAAACTTTAACCAGTATAAACAGAATTAATCATCTTTCCTATGTACTCATGACATTATACATTTATAGTATTCATTATATTATGCTGGCATTATTTATTGTTTTTGCCCCAGGAAATTATTAGTTCTTTTAGGGCACTTATTATGTCCAGCTCTTACTGCCCTTCTTACTCTGCACTTGTCTCAATTCCAAGATGTAACAGAGTATTTGCCATATTGGAGTTGCTCAATAAATGGTTTGCTGAGTAAATGAATTGAGGTTCAAATGAGTTAACTGAGTTAATCATGGCTGTACCTCTGGCAAAATGGAAACTTGGAACTGTCTTCTGAATTCAATTCCAGAACTCTCGCCAAAAAGTATGATGGACTTACTTGCTATGATTGCAGGTAAATATAGACTTTATCTCTTACCTGAATGGGTTATCTCCTTCTACCTGTGATACTTTAATATCCATTTGATAATTGTGAACATTTTTCTCTCTGTTTTGAAATCTTTCAGTCTTAAGTTCTCTACTTCATGGCATAGGCCTTTTAATGTTTTTCACTAAAGATTTCAGCTTTCTTATTCCTTTTGATTTTTAAGTTCTGAGAAAATCATCGTATCATTCTTTCTCTGCACTTCAGTCCTGCATTAGGAACAGGGTTAAAATTGCCCATCTCATAGGGTTATAGTTCGATTAAACGAAAGCACATTTAAAGACTGTTGAATCTCAGATCTGTACCTCTGAAACAAATAATGCAATATATGTTAAGAAAAAAAAAAAAAGAAGAAGAAGAAGGTAGCGGGAGGGGAAGAATGAAGCGGGGGAAATTGGAGGGGTAGACGAACCATGAGAGACGATGGACTCTGAAAAACAAACAGGGTTCTAGAGGGGAGGGGGGTGGGAGGATGGGTTAGCCTGGTGGTGGGTATTGAGGAGGGCACGTTCTGCATGGAGCACTGGGTGTTATGCACAAACAATGAATCATGGAACACTACATCTAAAACTAATGATGTAATGTATGGGGATTAACATAAGAATAAAAAAAAAAAGAAGAAAGCACATTTATAAATCTATCTATATTAACTCATTTCATATCCTTCTAAAATCCCAGTCCATTGGAGAGATTCTATTATGGCTATGTGTTTACATCTATTACCTTTTTCTTTTTTCAATTTTAATTTAATTTTTATTTTTAAAATTTTATTTTATTTAAATGCAATTAATTAACATATAGTGTACTATTAGTTTCAGAGGTAGAGTTCAGTGAACTTTTTCCTTTTTTAAAAAAGCAGTTTAGAATTATACTGTGAGATTTTTACTTTTTTGAGTCTCTCTTATATTGAGCTAATTTTCCTTTTAAGATTGAAGATACGAACTGTGAAAAAGCTTTCTCTGAACTTCTAGGAATTTCCTCTCATACAAGACAGGGTTTATATTTGATTATATTTATATCTGCTTTAATGAGATATTCTATTACTTTCTGAAGTTTTCTCCTCTTTGATTTCACAAATGAGAGCTTTGATGGTCAGCATTTAGATGAGTTCACTTCTCTATTTCTTCAATAATCAATAAATCATATTGTCAATATGCTCATTACCGATTCTGCAATAGCTGTAATAGTATATGGCATAAAACTGTGCTTAGCTAAATGATCATAAGCCCTGTTTGGATCTGAATGAACCTAAAGCTAAAAATTGGTTGATGGTAGATCATAATGGTAATAAAAATACATTTATCAGTGCTTACTGTGTGGCTAGCCCTGTGTCAAGAATTTTAGGTATATTATTTAAATTAATCCTCATAACAACTTTACTATAATTATCTCCATTGAAAAACTGAGGAAACTAAGAAATGAGAGGTTTCACTACATGTTGACTCTGTACCAGATTTATAATTGAATTGGGGGAATAATAATTTATCCAACAACCCAAAAACACTTATTGAGTCTTTGCTCATTACGTGTTAGGCATCTGAGTTTGATGGAGAGCCTGATAACATTTTTTTTCTATTTATTCATTAGAAGAGAGCCAAAACTTGAAGCCTTCTAGTTCTTCACAGCAGACTGAGCATAAGGCAGAAGCCACCTCTTCCTCCCTCCAATTCTAATGAATAATCTAAAAGGTATTAAAAGTAACTCATTTCTCTGCTAGAAAACAAGAAGTGATATATTCTGTAAATCCAAAACCATGAGGGTTTTCTGAAAGGTAAATAGTAAAAAGAATTAGAAAGAAATCCTAGTCCAAGATAAGTGCAAGAGAAGAAAACTGAAAAGCATGGAAGTGGCTCCAAGGGTCCATCAAAGGCAAAGACACTGATAAGGGGATGAAGAGAGGTCCCAGGGAAAACTGACAGGAGGTTAATTGGGTATCCCACTCACTCAATAAGTGAAAACATGCATCTTTCCTTGTTTAACACGCCTCCCCTGATCATCAGCATACCCCCACTTAGTAGTATGAACATTTTAACTTTGAGTAACATGGACATTTTAACAATATTACATCTTCCAATCTACTAGCACAAATGTCTTTCCATTTATTTGATCTTCTTTGATTTCTTTAGCAATGTTTTGTGGTTTTTAGCATATAAGTCTTTCACCTCCTTAGTTTATTCTTAAATATTTTATTCCTTCAATGCTATAGTAAATGGGATTCTTTTTTTTTATTTTTTATTGTTATGTTAATCACCATACATTACATCATTAGTTTTTGATGTAGTGTTCCATGATTCATTGTTTGTGCACAACACCCAGTGCTCCATGCAGAACGTGCCCTCTTTAATACCCATTACCAGGCTAACACATCCTCCCACCCTCCTCCCCTCTAGACCACTCAGTTTGTTTTTCAGCATCCATCATCTCTCATGGTTCGTCTCCCCCTCCGATTTCCCCCTCTTCATTCTTCCCCTCCTGCTATCTTCTTCTTCTTTTTTTTCTTAACATATATTGCATTATTTGTTTCAGAGGTACAGATGTGTGATTCAACAGTCTTGCACAATTCACAGCACTCACCATAGCACATACCCTCCCCAGTGTCTACCACCTAGCCACCCCATCCCTCCCACCCCACCCCCACTCCAGCAACCCTCAGTTTGCTTCCTGAGATTAAGAATTCCTCATATCAGCGAGGTCATATGATACATGTCTTTCTCTGATTGACTTATTTTGCTCAGCATAACACCCTCCAGTTCCATCCACATCATTGCAAATGGCAAGATCTCATTCCTTTTAATGGCTGCATAATATTCCATTGTATATATATACCACTTCTTCTTTATCCATTTGTCTGTCGATGGACATCTTGGCTCTTTCCACAGTTTGGCTATTGTGGACATTGCTGCTATAAACATCGGGGTGCACATACCCCTTCGGATCCCTACATTTGTATCTTTGGGGTAAATACCCAGTAGTGCAATTGCTGGATTGTGTGGTAGCTCTATTTTCAACTTTTTGAGGAACCTCCATACTATCTTCCAGAGTGGTTGCACCAGCATGCATTCCCACCAACAGTGTAGGAGGGTTCCCCTTTCTCCGCATCCCCGCCAACATCTGTCATTTCCTGACTTGTTAATTTTAGCCATTCTGACTGGTGTGAGGTGGTATCTCACTGAGCTTTTGACTTGGAATTCCCTGATGCCAAGCGATGTTGAGCACTTTTTCATGTGTCTGTTGGCCATTTGGATGTCTTCTTTGGAAAAATGTCTGTTCATGTCTTCTGCCCATTTCTTGATTGGATTATTTGTTCTTTGGGTGTTGAGTTTGATAAGTTCTTTATAGATTTTGGATACTAGCCCTTTATCTGATATGTCATTTGCAAATATCTTCTCCCATTCTGTCGGTTGTCTTTTGGTTTTGTTGACTGTTTCTTTTGCTTGCAAAAGCTTTTTATTTATTTATTTTTTAAAGATTTTTATTTATTTATTTGACAGAGAGACACAGCAAGAAAGGGAACACAAGCAGGGGGAGTGGGAGAGGGAGAAGCACGCTCCCCGCTGAGCAGGGAGCCCCATGTGGGGCTCGATCCCAGGACCCTGGGATCATGACCTGAGCTGAAGGCAGATGCTTAATGACTGAGCCACCCAGGCACCCCCAAAAGCTTTTTATCTTGATGAAGTCCCAATAGTTCATTTTTGCCCTTGCTTCCCTTGCCTTTGGCGATGTTTCTAGGAAGAAGTTGCTGTGGCTGAGGTCGAAGAGGTTGCTGCCTGTGTTCTCCTCTAGGATTTTGATGGACTCCTGTCTCACATTTAGGTCTTTCAACCATTTGGAGTCTATTTTTGTGTGTGGTGTAAGGAAATGGTCCAGTTTCATTCTTCTGCATGTGGCTGTCCAATTTTCCCAACACCATTTGTTGAGGAGACTGTCTTTTTTCCACTGGACATTCTTTCCTGCTTTGTCGAAGATTAGTTGACCATAGAGTTGAGGGTCCATTTCTGGGCTCTCTATTCTGTTCCATTGATCTATGTGTCTGTTTTTGTGCCAGTACCTTACTGTCTTGATGATGACAGCTTTGTAATAGAGCTGGAAGTCCAGAATTGTGATGCCGCCAGCTTTGCTTTACTTTTTCAATATTCCTCTGGCTATTCGGGGTCTTTTCTTGTTCCATACAAATTTTAGGATTATTTGTTCCATTTCTTTGAAAAAAGTGGATGGTATTTTGATGGGGATTGCATTGAATGTGTAGATTGCTCTAGGTAGCATTGACATCTTCACAATATTTGTTCTTCCAATCCATGAGCATGGAACGTTTTTCCGTTTCTTTGTGTCTTCCTCAATTTGTTTCATGAGTATTTTATAGTTTTCTGAGTACAGATCCTTTGCCTCTTTGGTTAGATTTATTCCTAGGTTTCTTATGGTTTTGGGTGCAATTGTAAATTTCTCTTTCTTCTGTCTTGCTGTTGGTGTATAGGAATGCCACTGATTTCTGTGCATTGATTTTATATCCTGCCACTTTACTGAATTCCTGTATGAGTTCTAGCAGTTTTGGGGTGGAGTCTTTGGGGTTTTCCACATAAAGTATCATATCATCTGCAAAGAGTGAGAATTGACTTCTTCTTTGCCGATTTGGATGCCTTTTATTTCTTTTTGTTGTCTGATTGCTGTGGCTAGGACTTCTAATACTATGTTGAATAGCAGTGGTGATAGTGGACATCCCTGCCGCATTCCTGACCTTAGGGGGAAAGCTCTCCCCATTGAGAATGATATTCGCTGTGGGTTTTTCATAGATGGCTTTTATGATATTGAGGTATGTACCCTCTATCCCTATACTCTGAAGAGTTTTGATCAAGAAAGGATGCTATACTTTGTCAAATGCTTTTTCTGCATCTATTGAGAGGATCATGTGGTTCTTGTTCTTTCTTTGTTAATGTATTGTATCACATTGATTGATTTGCGGATGTTGAACCAACCTTGCAGCCCAGGGATAAATCCCACTTGGTCATGGTGAATAATCCTTTTAATGTACTGTTGGATCCTATTGGCTAGTATTTTGGTGAGAATTTTTGCATCCATGTTCATCAAGGATATTTGGTCTGTAATTCTCCTTTTTGATGGGGTCTTTGTCTGGTTTTGGGATCAAGGTAATGGTGGCCTCATAAAATGAGTTTGGGAGTTTTCCTTCCATTTCTATTTTTTGGAACAGTTTCAGAAGAATAGGTATTAATTTCTTCTTTAAATGTTTAGTAGAATTCCCCTGGGAAGCCATCTGGCCTTGGACTTTTGTTTGTTGGTAGATTTTTGATGTCTGCTTCCATTTCCTTAGTGGTTATATGTCTGTTCAGGTTTTCTATTTCTTCGTGGTTCAGTTTTGGTAGTTTAGACATCTCTAGGAATGCATCCATTTCTTCCAGGTTATCTAATTTGCTCGCATAGAGTTGCTCATAATATGTTCTTATAATTGTTTGTATTTCTTTGGTGTTGGTTGTGATCTCTCCTCTTTCATTCATTATTTTGTTGATTAGGGTCATTTCTCTTTTCTTTTTGATAAGTCTGGCCAGGGGTTTATCACTCTTGTTAATTCTTTCAAAGAACCAGCTCCTAGTTTCATTGATCTGTTCTACTCTTCTTATATAATTGGCTGCTCCCATGTTAGGGGCATAGATATTTACAATTGTTAGATCTTCTTGTTGGATAGACCCTTTAAGTAGGGTATAGTGCCCTTCCTCATCTCTTATTACAGTCTTTGGTTTAAAATCTAATTTGTCTGATATAAGGATTGCCACCCCAGCTTTCTTTTGGTGTCCATTAGCATGGTAAATGGTTTTCCACCCCCTCACTTTCAATCTGGGTGTGCCTTTGTGTCTAAAATGAGTCTCTTGCAGACAACATATTGATGGGTCTTGTTTTTTAATCCAATCTGATAGCCTGTGTCTTTTGATGAGGGGCATTTAGCCCATTTACATTCAGGGTAACTATTGAAAGATAGGAATTTAGTGCCATTGTATTCCGTGTAAGGTGACTGTTACTGTATATTGTCTGTGTTCCTTTTTGGTCTATGTTGCTTTTAGGCTCTCTCTTTGCTTAGAGGACCCCTTTCAAGATTTCTTGTAGGGCTGGTTTTGTGTTTGCAAATTCCTTTAGTTTTTGTTTGTCCTGGAAGCTTTTTATCTCTCTTTCTATTTTCAATGACAGCCTGGCTGGATATAGTATTCTTGGCTGCATATTTTTCTCGTTTAGTGCTCTGAATATATCATCCAGTCCTTTCTGACCTGCCAGGTCTCTGTGGATAGGTCTGTTGCCAATCTAATGTTTCTACCATTGTAGGTTACAGATCTCTTCTCCCGAGCTGCTTTCAGGATTTTCTCTTTGTCTCTGAGACTCGTAAGTTTACTATTAGATGTCGGGGTGTTGACCTATTTTTATTGATTTTGAGAGGGGTTCTCTGTGCCTCCTGGATTTTGATGCCTGTTTCCTTCCCCAAATTAGGCAAGTTCTCTGCTATAATTTCCTCCAATATACCTTCTGCCCCTCTCTCTCTTTCTTCTTCCTCTTGGCTCCCAATTATTCTAATCTTGTTTCACCTTATGGTATCGCTTATCTCTCAAATTCTGCCCTCATGATCCAGTAGTTGTTTATCTCTCTTTTTCTCAGCTTCTTTATTTTCCATCATTTGGTCTTCTTTATCACTGATTCTTCTGCCTCATTTATCCTAGCAATTAGCGCCCCCATTTTTATTGCACCTCATTAATAGCCTTTTTGATTTCGACTTGGTTAGATTTTAGATCTTTTATTTCTCCAGAGTTTCTCTAATAACTTCCATGCTTTTTCAAGCCCAGCTAGTATCTTTAAAGTCATGATTCTGAACTCTAGATCCAACATCGTACTAATGTCCATATTGAGTAGGTCACTGGCAGTCGGTACTACCTCTTGTTCTTTTTGTTGAGGTGATTTTTTTCCGTCTTGTCATTTTGTCCAGAGGAGAATAGGTGAATGAGAGAACAAAATGCTAACAGGGTAACAACGTCCCCAGAAAATATACTCTAAACAAATCAGAAAAGACCTGAAGCCGGGGGAAAAGAAAGGGAAAGAAAGGAAAAAGAAAAAGAAAAGAGAAAAAGAGAAAAACAAACAAAAACAGTACAAAAAGGAAAAAACAAAATATGATCAAATATGATCAGGCTGGTGCATAGATCAGTGCCACACACTAGATTTTGGGTGTATTTTGGTCTGTTAGAAGAAAGTGCCTCCCAAAATTTTAAAGAAAGAAAAACTTATATATGTACAAAAATAAGGGTTGAAATGATGAAGGGATGGAATATGACTGTAAAGATGAAAATTATAAAAAATTTTATAAAAGGAATTGATAAGAAGTTGTTTGAAAAAAGAAAGAAGAGGATTTTAAAAAAAAGGGAGAGAATGTGATCAGGCAGGAGAGTAGAACAAAACCATACACTAGAGATTTAGGGTATATTTTGATCTGTTAGAAGAAACTATCTCAAAATTTTAAAGAGAGAACAACTTATATATATATGCCAATAACAAGGGTAACTACTATGAAGGGATAGAATATGACATTATTCCCCTAGTGCTGGAGTTCTGCTGTTCTCACTGATCAGTAAACTTGGTCTTGGCTGGCTGTTCTCGCTGATCTTCTGTGGGAGGGGCCTGTTGCCGGGGTTCCCAAATGTCTCTGCCAGAGGCGGAATTGCCCCACCCTTGCCCCCTCCTGGCTAAGTAATCTGCTCGGGTTTGCTCTCGGAAGCTTTTGTTCCCTGCAAGCTTTCCGTACAGCTTTGGAGGATGAGAGTGAAAATGGCGGCCTCCCAATCTCCACCCCAGAGGAGCTGAGAACTCGGGACCCCGCTCCTCAGTGCGCCCCCAGAGAAAAGCCGGCAGTCACTCCCGCCTCCCCGGTCTCCGGCCGCACTCCGTGCTCACCCGGCCTGTGACTGAGCGTTTCTATCTCTGGTGCCCGACCGCATGTGGAGTCTCCAACCCCAGCAGATCCCTGCGGTGCACTCCCATGCCGCTTCTCCCGGGGAGGAAGGGGAGTCTTCCTGGATCTGCCACTTGTTGGGTCCCTGCTGGAGGAGCAGTGGCCCGACTGTGCTGCGGATCACGGTTTATGGCAACCCGGAGCTGAGAGCCCGCTCCTCGGCTCCGTCTCTGCAGCCGGCTTCCCTGCTCCTATACCTGGGAGCTCTGCTGCACTCAGGCACCCCTAGTCTCTCTGTGACCCCGAGGGTCCTGAGACCACACTGTCCCGCGAGGGTTCCACCCCCCACTTAGCCACTGGAGTGACATCCCTCAGCGGAGCAGACTTCTAAAAGTTCCGATTTTGTGCTCCGTGGCTCTATCACTTGCCAGAAGCCGCTGATGGAGGCCCCTTCACCCACCGTCTATCCTCCCAAATATCGCCTGGGATTCACTTCTCCGCACGTCCTACCTTCCAGAAAGTGGTCGCTTTTCTGTTCAGAGAGTTGTTGCTATTTTTTTCTTCGATCTCCTGTTGAGTTTGTAGGTGTTCAGAATGGTTTGATGCCTATCCAGCTGAATTCCTGAGACCAGACAAAATCCAGGTCTCCTACTCCTCCACCATCTTCCTCTGCCCCCCTCCAGGATTCTTTTCTTAATTTCTGTTTCAGATTGCTTATTTTCAGTGTATAGAAACACAACTGATTTTTGAGTGTTAGTTTTTTATCCTGTATCTTTGCTGTACTTGTTTAGTAGTTCTAGTAGCTTGTTTTGTGTGGAACCCTTACAGATTTCTACAAATAAGTTCATGTCATCTGTGAACAAATAATAATAATATAAATTATAAATAAATAATATGGTAAAAATATAATTTTACTTCTTTTCCAGTTTGTATGCCTTTAATTTTTTTTTTTTTTTTTTTTAATTACTCTGGCTAAAACTTCTAGTACTCTGTTGAGTAGTAGTGGCTACAGTGGGCATCCTTGCCTTGTTCCTGACCTCAGAGGAAAAGTTTTCAGTGTTTCCTTCTATTCCTAGTTTGTTGAGTGCTTCTATCATAAGACAGCTGAATTTTGTGAAATGCTTTTTCTGCATCTATTGAGTTGATTATGTGGTTTTATTCTTCATTTTGTTAATGTGATATGTTACATTGATTGATTTTCATAAGTAGGATTTTCAACAATCTGACTTGCATTCCAGTTATAAATTCCACTTGGTTATGATGTATAATCCTTTTAATGCACTGTTAATTACTGTTTGCTAGTATTTTGTTGAGAATCTTTACAACAGTATTCATCAGGGATACTAGTCTGTAGTTTCTTTCCTTGTGATGTCTTTGTCTGGCTTTGATATCAGGTCATGTGGCCTCATTTAATGAATTTGGGAGTATCCCCTCCTCTTCAATTCTTTGGAACTGTTTGTGAAGCATTAGCATTAATTCTTTAAATGTTTGGTAGAATTCTCCGGTGAAACCATCCTGTCCTAGACTTTCTTTGTTGGGAAGTTTCTAATTACAGTTTCAATCTCCTCCCTAGATACAGGTCTGTTCAGATTTTTTATTTCTTCATTATTCATTCCTGGTAAGTTGTATGTTTCTAGTAATTTATCCATTTCTTCTAGGTTACCCAATATTTTGGCATATAATTGTTCATAACTTATTTTAATTTCCATGACATTATTTATAATGTTTCCTCTTTCATTTCTAATTTTAGCTATGAGTCTCCTCTTTTTCTTAATCTAAGTTTTTGTCAATTTTGTTGATTCTTTCAAAATCTAACTCTTAGTTTCATTGATTTTTTTCTATTGTTTTTCTATTCCCTTTTTCATTTATCTCTACTCTAAAATCCTTATTATTTACTTAATGCTGGTAACTTTGGGTTGAGTTTTTTTCTTCTTTGTCTAGACCTTGAGGTATAAGGATAGGTTGTTGTTTTGAGATCTATTTTTTCAATGTTATCATCTATCACTATACACTTTTACTAGTGCTTTTATGACATCCCATATGTTTTGGTACATTGTGCTTTCATTTTCATTTGTCTCCAGATAGTTTCTAAATTCTCTTTTGATTTCTTCTTTGATCTATTGGTTGTATTGGTTAATTTCCACACATTTGTGGACTTTTCTGTGGTCAAAGAGAATACATTGTATGATTTCAATTTTATTAAATTTGTTAGGACTTTTTGTGACATAACATATGGTCTGTTTTGGAAAATGTTTCATGTGCACTTGAGAACAATGTATATTCTGATAGATGGAGTGTTCTATAAACGTCTATGTCCAATTGGGTCTAACTGGCTTACAGTGTTGTTCAAGTTTTCTGTTTCCCTTTTGATTTCCTATCTGGTTGTTCTAGCCATTATTAAAAGTGGGGTATTGATTCTCTTATTTTTAATATGTTTCTATTTCTACTAATAGTTCTGTCAATGTTTGCTTCAAATATTTGAGTTTTCTAATTTTAGTTACATATATATGTTTATAATTGTTATATCTTCCTGATTAATTGACCCTTTTTCTTTATGTACTGTCCTTCTTGGTCTCTTGTGATAGTTTTTGTCTTAAAGACTATTTTATCTATGAAAGTATGGCCATCCCTGTTCTTTTTAGGTTCTTGTTTGCATAAAATATTCATCACCTGTTTGAGCTGGTATAACAAAAATACCATAGACTGGGTGGCTTAAATAACAAATATTTCTCTCTCATAGTTTTGGAGGTTGGGAAAATCAAGATCAAGGGCCTGGCAGATTAGGTTCCTGGTGATGTCTTGTTTCCTGATTCATAGATGGCTGTTTTCTCCTTGTGTCTTCATATGATGGGAAAAGGGCAGGAGAGCCCTCTGGGGTCTCTTTTATAAGGATGCTAATCCTATTCAGGGGGTCTCTGTCCGCTTGACAGAGACCTTCCAAAATAACCTTCCAAAAGCCCCACTTCTTACCATCTCTTTGATGATTAGGTTTTCAACATGAATTTTGAAGGGACAGAAATATTCAGCTTATTACATACCCTTTCATTTTTAGCTTTTTGGTGCCTAGATCTAAAATGAATCTCTTGTAGACAGCATGTAGTTGAATCCTATTTTTAATCAATTCAGGCAGTCTATGTCTTTTAATTAATGTACTCAATCAAGTTACATTTAAAGTAATTATGGATAGGAAAGAACTATTGCCATTTTGTCATTGTTTTTTCTGTCTTAAAATTTTTTGTTCTCTTTTCCTCTCTTGATGTTTCTCTGTGTTTAATTTTTTTTGTAGTGATGTATTTTGATTCTCTTTTCATTTCCCTTTATGTATACTCTATAGACAATACAAATGTATTATTGTATTTTATATTTCCATTACTAGGGAATATTATATTTTGGTATGGTTTTGTGTTGCTATTCACCATCCTTTCACTTCAACTTGTAGAACCTTCATTGTTTCTTGTATGACAGATCTAGTGGTTATGAATTCCCTCAGCTTTGACTTATCTGGGAAAGTCTTGATTTCTCCTTATTCTTAAAGGACAGTTTTGACAGATATAATATTCTTTGTTGGCAGCCTTTTTCTTTTAGTACTTTGAATATTTTATTCTATTCCTTTCTAGTCTGCAAGTTTTTTTTTGCTGAAAAATCTGATGATGATCTAATGGGAATTCCCTTGTATGTGTTGAGTCACTTTTCTCCTACTGCTTTCAAGACTTTCTTTTTGTCTGTGACTTTTGACAGTTTGATTATGATGTATCTTTGTGTCGGTCTCATTACATTTACCCTAGATGTGCTTCTTTGAATTTATCAAATTTGCATGTACATTTCTTTACTTAGATTTGGAAAATTTGGAGCTATAGTCTTTAAATAATTTTTCTGCCCCTTTCTCTTTCTTCTTCTGGTATTCTTATAATGCAATTACTGTTCTGCTTGATGGTGGTGTCCCATAGGTTCTTTACATTCTTCATATTTATTCATTCATTTTTTTTTTCCCTCTTGGCCCAGTCTTTGAGTTTGTTAATTCTTTTTCTGTCTGGTCAAGTTTAATTTTGAGCTCCTCTAGTGAAGTTTTCAAGTCAGGTAATGTTTTCTTCAGTTCTGGAATTTCTGTTTTGTTCTTCTTCCAAGTTTCTGTTTCTTCATTAATAATCTCATTTTGTTTATGTATTGTTTTTCTGATTTCATTTAGAGGTATATCTATTTTGTGTTTTAATTCATTGAATATCCTTATGGTAATTTTGAATTCTTTTTCTGGCAGTTCATGTATCTCCATTTCCTTAGAGTCAATTTCTGGAGATTTAATTTCTTCCTTTAAATGTGTTGTGGTTTCCTGTTTCTTTATATGTCTTATTATTTTTTGTTGTTGGAACTTTGACATTTGAAAATCAGCCAACTCTCTCAGACTTTGTGGTTTTGTACAGGGATGAGTTTAACTATGTAGCCAAGCTAGAGATTGTCTAGATCTCTCAAGTTTCTTCTGGATGTGTGTCCTCCTTGCGCTGTTGGAGAAGTTTGCTGGTGTCTACTAAGGACTTCTGCCTGGTGCCTAAAATAACTGCACCCTCCCTGGTTTAGTAAATTACAATCCTGGTGCTCCACCTAGTGTCTATCCATGGTACTACATATTCTGGTTCATGGTTTGTCTTTATTCTGAGACCCTCAAATGTGGCCATCTACTCTTGTCAGTACTTGAATACAAACTGGTCCCTCATGCTGCCTCCATACAAGTCAGAACATTGGATATAAGTTCTATTCCTTTCTCTCCCCAGACAGAATATGGGAGTTGGGGATTTTGTCCCAATTGCACCAATGATGCTTGGTTGGGGGAAGGCTTTGGCAAGAAAATTGAGGAGTGTCACAGATTTTCCTACCGAACTTGTGAGGTTTGCTTCCCACTGTGTAGGATGCACAAATATTTTAAATGGTTTCTGGATTTCTCACAGAGATATTCAGTTTGTTGTTAAGTCTATGTATCCATGAGGGAAGGAGGATTGAGGGTTCCTATTTTGTCATCTTGCTGAGAGAGGGACAGTGCAGGGAGGGGCAGAGGGAGAGAGAGAGAGAGAGAATCTTAAGCAGACTCCACGCCCAGCATGGAGCCTGACATGGGGCTCGATCTCACAATCCTGAGATCATGACCTGAGCCAAAATCAAGAGTCGGATGCTTAACCGACTGAGCCACCCAGGTGCCCCATCCCATCTCCATTTCTTAATTTCTGGTGTCAATACATGATTTTTTTTAAATGATTAGAACTGGAAAATTTTCCTTTCTGTTCTATAATGTAAAGATAGTAATGATACTATATATGTCAGAATGGGCTGTCCTTGAAGAAAATTTTCATAATTTTTGTCTAATCTCTCTGGACAAATTTAATATCTTTTTCCTATGAGTTTTGTTGTTCCCTTTACCAACTTAGCAAAACTGGCTTTGATACCCTTCTACCTTTGGTGTTTCATTCTTAGATGACTTCCTATATCTTATATAAGAATTCTTAGTTATTTCTAATAAGTTGTAACATTTACAACTTTTCTCAAGCCCTTTCAACTTCATTAAAAGTTCCATATACGGGAAGGAAAGTACACACATTTTTCCAGCCATGGAAGGGCTATATTGGGCCTTTTATCTCCTTCTCCAAGCATAACCTCATGTAAGACACATAGTAAGTTCTAGTTAGACAAAAGCTCAACACGTTTTTAAACATCTTTGTGGCAGGCACTGTTCTACGCCCTGGAGATATACCAGTGAACAAAACAGATGAAAAAAAATCCTACCCTAATGAAAGTTATAGTGAGGGCAACATATATTACATACATACATACAGACAGACAGACATAAAATATATTGTGAGGGGAAAGTGGTAATAATTTTAAACAGGATGGGTAAGGAAAGCCTCACTCTGCAAGTTACAGTGAGCAAAAGTCTCAAGGATGTGAGGGAGTGAGTGATAAGGATATAACTATGGGGAAGAGCTTTCCCTGAAGGAAGAAAAGCAAGAACCAAGAACCTGTGTCAAAATAATAAACCTGGAATGCTCAAGGTAAAACAAGAAGGCTCTTGTGGATGGAGAGGAATGAGCAAGAACTAGAGTAACAGAACATGAGATCAGAAGGGTAAAATGGAATATTTTTAGGGAAGGGATAATCAGGGGAGGACAGATCATTTAGAGCCTTGTAGGCTATTGGAAAGACTAGATATTACTAAGAGGGAGATGGGAAAACAGGGAGTGGTGGCATAATCTAATTTTTACTTTGAAAGAGTTTTTGTAGTTACTGTGTTGAGAAGAGACTGTAAGGGGAATGAGAGCAGAAGCAGAAAGATCTAATAAGAGGCTAATGTGATGCTCCAGGCTATGCATGATGGTGGCTACCACTGGTGGTATTGGAGGTAATGAGAAAGACCTGTCTGAATCAGCTTGGGTTGCTATAAGAAAATAGCACAGACTAGGTGGCTTAAACAACAGAAATTTATTTCTCATGGTTCTGGGGGCTGGAAGTCTTGAGATCTCGGTACCAGCATAGTTGGGTTCTGGTGAGAACACTCTTCCTCATTTTCAGATGGCTATCTTCTTGTGTCCTCACAAAGCAGAGAGAGAGAGAGAGAGAAGTAAGCCCTTCTAAGGACACTAATCCTAGCATGAGGGCTCTATCTTTATGACCTAATTCCCAAAGGACCTCTCTCCAAATATCATCACATTAGCGATTAGGGTTTCAACATATGAATTTGGTGGGGACACAAACATATAGTCCATAGCAGAATAATATTTTAATGTTAGATGTAAAAGGAATTCACTTATGGGTATAAATGTGGGCTGTAAGAAGGATGAACCAACACATTTTGTTAAAATGAATTTGAAAATAAAATATCTATAACCACTAAAGTATTTTTTTAGAATGTTGAATATACTGCTTTTTTTTTTCATTTTTATTTGGATTTCTCCAATAATAGTGAGGTTTTATAAATTTTTAAAAAAGTTCCATTTTCCAGCTGACTTCCTGGAAATGCCATCTTTGAGAATGTCTAGCCACTCCCCTCACAGTTAGTCTATATGATTCGTGGGGGGAATAAAGAATAGCTTATCATCATCACCGTCTCAGGTCATTATCTAGCTTCTTAAAAATCAGTTAAAAATATAAAATGAAGGGCGCCTGGGTGGCTCAGTTGGTTAAGCGACTGCCTTCGGCTCAGGTCATGATCCTGGAGTCCTGGGATCGAGTCCCACATCGGGCTCCCTGCTCGGCAGGGAGTCTGCTTCTCCCTCTGACCCTCCTCCCTCTCATGCTCTCTGTCTCTCATTCTCTGTCTCAAATAAATAAATAAAATCTTTAAAAAAAATAAAAAATAAAAAAAATAAAATAAAATGAAAAAAACAGCCTTGACTGTTGTACTCTAATTATCTGATGTTGTAAACAAGTTAGAAAATGATGCTTTATCAGTGTAGTGATGATAACGTTAAAAGGACTAGGGAGTACCAGTTGGTATAGAGGAAAGTTGAGTATGATTTTAATGATAAAAATAATGTTTTTAAGTAAAGAAGATAAGTTATTTTTAATTCATTGCATATATAAGCATTATAGTCTTTTTATTAATTATTTTATCCTTTCTTTCTGCTTTTTCTTAGATGTTCTTAGTAGCCCTGTCATTGAGCTTTATGTGTAAGGGACTAGGTGGAGTCATCATGAAAAGTTCCATCACTCAAATAGAAAGGAGATTTGACATATCATCTTCGATTTCTGGCTTAATTGATGGAGGCTTTGAAATTGGTAATTTTTATTTCTATTTTTATTATTAGTAACAAGATTTGCAGAGGTAAAAACTGTTCATACAAGCTCTACACCACTGATTTTCAGTCAGGAGTAAATTTGCCCCCCAGGGACAATTCAATGATATCTGATGTTATTTTTGATTGTCATAACTGAGGGGAGGGAGATTGTTATAGGCATCTAGTAGTAGAGGCTAGGGGTGCCACTAAACATCCTACAATGCACAGGATAACACCCACGACAAAGAATTATCTAGCCCAGAATGTCAATAATGCAGAGGTTGAGAGACCTTGATCTATACCAACTCACTGCTTGCAAACTAATGCTTTGCAGGGCTGTACCTTCCCTCTCTCAAGATGTCCTAGTACAAAAAATAAATTAATTAATTAAAAATTAAAGGTTGGGGAGAGGATTATGATTCTAATGATTTGAGAAGGAGGAACAGCTTTGGAGCAATCTCTGTTAGGTTTGTACTGTTTAACTGGGTATAAAATTTGGGGTGAAACTTTTTTTTTTTTAACATTGAATATATTGCTTTGTTGTCTTTAATTTGGATTTCTCTAATAACAGTGAGGTTTTATGTAATTATTAGATATTATTTTCTCTTATTTCATTAAATGGTAGCTCATTACCTTTGCCCTCCCCCCTTATAGACTTTTTTAAATTTTTAAATAATATTCAAGTTTATTAAACAAATTTTTAAAAGTATTATAAAATGTTTAACTTTCATCAGCTTCAAGGTTTATGTTGCTCCCAAATTTTGCATATAACTGAATCTGCTAACACCCCCTGGATTAATTCCACTCTGGATTCTCAGGCATCAATTTCTTCTTACAAATTTTTCTTGTTACTTTTAACATTTCCTATGTTTCTTCTTGAGAATGGCTAATGAAAACATCACCAATTTGGTCAGGTATCATTAAGCACTCATTATCTGCAAGCATGATGTCCTCACAAGCATCTTCTAAATTTTAGGGTTGTTTCTTTTTCACTTCTTTCTTCCTTCAGCTCTACTTGTATTCAGTGCAAATTTTTTTTCTTTTGTTGATCTTCAAAAATAACATTGACATCTTCTCAGCCCCCTTCTTCATGGTACCTGCCATCTTAGGCCCCTTTTAGACTTTTTAATGATTTGAAGGGACTCAAAATTATTTCTGTTGTATTAATTACAAATAAGTTTGTTGTTTACTTAACTTATTTAAAAATATATTAGCTATTGAATATTTTAAGAAATAATTGCATAAAGGAAGACCCATTTATTTTTTTATTATGAATTCTGTCTTTTTATGATTAAGAGGTTATTATGCCCTGCATATCCTTTACTCTTCCACCTCCGAGATTTAATGAAACTACCTAAGGTTTTAGTTTTGGACTATTAATTAGTCCAAATTCTAATTCAGTATGTGTCTCTTTTTATTGAGGAATGGATTCTTAATATTTTTGTTAAACTTTGTAGCTATTTAACAGCAATTACATAGACATGGTTTTAGGTTTTACTAGTTTCTTTGCTTACCACTGTTAATTGAATCTTATGACTTCAAATCTCATCTTTAGTTTTTGTGGAGTATATCTTCAAGTAGTTATTTTTTGCATGGAAATAATTGAAATAACATATTTTCTAAGCCCTTGCTTGTTGGAAAATGTATTTACTTTATCATTATATTCAAGTAATAATGTCTGATTATAGAATTAAATTTTCAAAATCATTTTTCCTCAGAACATTTAAAATATTTACCTGATTTACAATATTCAGTGTTACACATAAGAAATCATTATCAATGTCATTGTCATGCACCTCCTCTTTATCCCTGAATTTCAGAAATTTTACCAACATATATCAGAACTGTTTATTTTACATTACTTAATGCTGGAGAAATATAGAAGTTTGTATCTGAAAGCTTAGGTCTTTCTTTAACTCAGGGAATTTATTTTCTATTATTAAATTTGTTTCTTCCCCTCTATTTTCTTATTTGTTTTCTTCTGAATCATATATAAGATGAATATTAAATTTCCTCACAATTTTGTTCCTTTAACTTTTTCTGTCTAAAATTCTACTTTTTTGCTTTATGTTCCATCAGTCTTCTCTGATACCACCTTCCATCTTATCAGGTCTCAGGATGTACATGTTTTAATAGTATTTTTAATTTACAAAAATTCTTTATTGTTCTCTTATTATTTTTTGTCTGCCAGTTCTTATGTTATGGATGCAACCTACCCTTTCACCTCCAGAGAGACTAACTATTTTTTTTTGTTTCTCCTCTTTTTAGTTTCTTTATTTAATGTTTTCTCCATGGGTTACTTTATCTGCCAGTTCATTTTGGTGCTTTTATTACATGCTTTTTTTCCCCCATCAAAAGTTCAATAATTCTTGGTTGTTGTCTATTTGTTATTAAATGTGTAGCTCCAGATGAGTCAGGTTGGTCATGACTTCTTCCACTTGGAATGCTCTTCTGCTCCTTGTTAATCTAAATAACTTATACTCTACATTACATCTCAAGTGACCTTTCCCCCAGGAAACTTTACTGTAGCCCCCACTTAATTTAAGCTTTTCCTTTCTGTTGTCTAGTAGCACCTCTGTTCATCTACTAATTTTTATCACTGGTATATAAGCTTCTGGAGGACAAATACTATGGTTTATTTTCTTTTTTATATTTCTAGCTCCTAGCACTATGGCAGGTACTTAATAGGAATTTAAAGAATGGTAGGAGTGAATTAATAAGTGCTTGAATGAACACCTTTCTCTCAGGTCAGGAAGATTTTCTGCATTTTTTCCCAGTCAAAAACAATTTAGTCAAGAGCTTTCCCCCTAAGGTCAGGAACAGGGCAGGGATGTCCACTATCACCACGGCTATTCAACATAGTACTAGAAGTCCTAGCCACAGCACTCAGACAACAAAAAGAAATAAAAGGCATCTGAATCAGCAAAGAAGAAGTCAAACTCTCACTCTTTGCAGATGATATGATACTTTATGTGGAAAACCCCAAAGACTCCACCCCAAAACTGCTAGAACTCATACAGGAATTCAGTAAAGTGGCAGGATATAAAATCAATGCACAGAAATCAGTTGCTTTTATATACACCAACAACAAGACAGAGGAAAGAGAAATTAAGGAGTTGATCCCATTTACAATTGCACCCAAAACCATAAGATACCTAGGAATAAATCTAACCAAAGAGGCAAAGAATCTGTACTCAGAAAACTATAAAATACTCTTAAAGAAATTGAGGAAGACACAAAGAAATGGAAAAATGTTCGATGCTCATGGATTGGAAGAACAAATATTGTGAAAATGTGAATGCTACCTAGAGCAATCTACACATTTAATGCAATCCCTATCAAAATACCATCAACATTTTTCCAAAGAAATGGAACAAATAATCCTAAAATTTGTATGGAACCAGAAAAGACCCCAAATAGCCAGAGGAATGTTGGAAAAGCAAAACAAAGCTGGTGGCATCACAATTCTGGACTTCCAGCTCTATTACAAAGCTGTCATCATCAAGACAGCATGGTACTGGCACAAAAACAGACACATAGATCAATGGAACAGAATAGAGAGCCCAGAAATGGACCCTCAACTCTATGGTCAACTCATCTTCAACAAAGCAGGAAAGAATGTCCAATGGAAAAAAGACAGTCTCTTCAACAAATGGTGTTGGGAAAATTGGACAGCCACATGCAGAAGAATGAAACTGGACCACTTCCTTACACCACACACAAAAATAGACTCCAAATGGTTGAAAGACCTAAATGTGAGACAGGAGTCCATCAAAATCCTAGAGGAGAACACAGGCAGCAACCTCTTTCACCTCAGCCACAGCAACTTCTTCCTAGAAACATCGCCAAAGGCAAGGGAAGCAAGGGCAAAAATGAACTATTGGGACCTCATCAAGATAAGAAGCTTTTGCACAGCAAAAGAAACAGTCAACAAAAACCAAAAGATAACTGACAGAATGGGAGAAGATATTTGCAAGTGACATATCAGATAAAGGGCTAGTATCCAAAATCTATAAAGAACTTATCAAACTCAACACCCAAAGAACAAAGAATCCAATCAAGAAATGGGCAGAAGACATGAACTGACATTTTTCCAAAGAAGACATCCAAATGGCTAACAGACACATGAAAAAGTGCTCAACATCGCTCGGCATCAGGGAAATCCAAATCAAAAGCTCAGTGAGGGCGCCTGGGTGGCTCAGTTGGTTAAGCGACTGCCTTCGGCTCAGGTCATGATCCTGGAGTCCCTGGATCGAGTTCCGCATCGGGCTCCCTGCTCGGCAGGGAGTCTGCTTCTCCCTCTAACCCTTCCCCCTCTCATGTACTCTCTCTCTCATTCTCGCTCTCTCAAATAAATAAATAAATCTTTAAAAAAAAA